>NW_024470071.1:0-39822 GCF_000721775.1 Aureobasidium melanogenum CBS 110374
CAAATACCGAAACCTAGGCCAGGCTTTCAAACCATTTATCCTTAGCCAAGGAGGCCTACTGGGAAAGGAGACCTCGCAGACCTATAAGGAGCTGCAACAGTCCTTCTCTCCTAGTATAGCTGAATGGCTAGACAAGTACATCTCTACTTTACTTGTCCGACTCCGAGCCCGGAACTGGATGGGATACGGGATTAACTAACACTACACGATCTAAAGAAGGTAGACCACCTGTTTCCTTACCGCACCTAGGTTTCTAAGTTTAGGAGCATAATATAGCTTATATAGTATTGTATCGAAGTTCTGCAAACCCTAACCCTAACCCTAAAGTTCGATGACAGTAGCCGCAACATGCACAAGAATTAGAAGTTTTGCATAACGGACTGGGCTCAATAGAAACTACACCACTAGATTGGCTCATCACCATGCCTCGAACCGACTGGGCGTACCCCAATGCTCATTAAATAATCTTGAAATGGTCTCTCGCAACGCCAGAAGCTCAGTCTCGTTGTCAGTGGTAACATCGTCATTGAGACAGAGTTGTCCGGCGTGTTTATCAGGATCGGCAAGACGGTCAATGAGACGTACTTGAACTTGCTCGGCGTCCGTGACCATTGTAAACAGTGCATCCGGCTCTACCACAACGTAAGAGTAACGTTTCAAGGCCTTCAAAACTGTTTCTCGATGCTCAGCATCCTTGTCTTGGTGCGGCAGAAGAGGCGACAGGCCCTGTTCGACACGATTGAGTAACAGTTTTGTTAGACAGTCACCGCACTGCGGATCTTGTCTGGCTACTCTATCGAAAATTGCGGCAGTCGAAAAGACGGGATTTTCAGATCTGTCGTCCCAAGATGGTGAAGAAAAGCCAGGTGCCAAACACTCGTTGACGTTGAACTCGAAGCAGTCAATGTTGGCAATGGTGGCAGGTCCATCGAGAGATGTCCAGGTCGTCTCAACATTGACCTTGGGTGCTTCAAGTCCTGCATCCTCGAGCGACTTTGCAACATAATAGTACATCCTCTTGCGGAATGAGTTGCGACCTTCATTGGCCAGCCCTTCCTCAAGATCACTTATAATGGCCTGTCTCTCTTGCCAACTGAGGTACCCGTCTCTGTTGACATCACTCCTGATCATGATGTAGCTCCAGAGAAGAGCTTCACGATGTCGCTCGATAGTGTAGTGAAAAGCATTGTACCAAGAATACAACTGGAAGCCAGTTTCACCTCTGAACTTCTGGCAAGCGCTTTTGAGAGCTGGTCTTGGAAAAGCTTCCATCGCTTCTTTGTAAACGCTTCGCGATAGCGAGTGGCCAAAATGGACCTGGCCTTTTCTTTTACGGGTGCCAAACCGTCTATTCAGCATCCACGAAGTGTAGATCAGATACGGTTTTTCGCCGAAGCGCAGGGCATCTTTCTCCGAGGGTGGTACGATGGTATTGTAACTGTTAGGTTTGAAGCCCATCACTGTGCCAAAAAGAGGCGAGTATATGTCGGATGCTGCATGAGGTTTGCCGAGAAACATATCATCGGACATCGCAAAGATCTGTCACAGTCTCAGTACATGACATGAAGCGAATCTTATCATCGTTCATCACTTACTCGGTCTGTGTCTGATGGCGTGTTGTGGATCTGGTTCTCAATAGTCAAAGAGTTGAATGTCGGAAGGCATTTTGCTTCGTCTTCCCCAAAAAACTCTTCTTGAGACAAGACTTGAAGCTCTTCTCCGATGGCTGCGTCCTCTTTCAACCACAGCGGACGCTGTTTTGATATCTTGCCATCGAAGTCTTCAATTGCATTGACCAAGATTTGAATGTTATTTCGGAATGAGCTAGCGTGCTTCTCAACACTTCTGATGGAGTAGCGTAACTCGTCCCAGTCACGATAACGATTTACACCGTGGGAAGCGATCCACTCCCCAGCCTCATCGTTGAGACTTGAGTTGAGCTCATAGGGTCGCATCGTGGCGGTGAATCTGGGGTCTGAACCGTTGACCCCTGGAGTTGCCAGTCAGCGCATGACACCTGATGCATACAGATGCAGACTTACAGGTGTACACAAAATCAATTTTTGGCTCTTTGAGTTTTCCATGCGTGGTCGCATCGTATTGCGCGTGAGCGAACCAATCCTCCTCCCAGTCATCTAATGTTTCATCTTCCACGGCCATATGCAGTGGAATGTGCACGAAATCGGGCAGCTCGTCTGCCAATCTGTCCAGTTTTCCGAAGTTCGAGGGTTCTGGGAAAGCGGATCTTATAGACTCGGCAATGGCGACCATGTTTTGGTCGTTGTTCTGAGCAGAATGAAGTAAATCGTGCGATGACTCCGGAAATGATTCAACGAAACCAGACTGAGGACTTTCGAGGACTCCAGATGGGTTGGTTAGCTGAGATCTGGAGACGTCGGTCAATCTGCCACCATCCGCAACAACAGATTGAAGCTGTGACACATCTTCCACTATTGCCTGTTGCTCTTCGATATCTCCGATACCATTGACAGAGCTTCCCCTTGTGACTTGTAAAACATTTGGTGACACCTCGTGATTTTGCTCGCTCAAAAGGGTTGCGCCTGGAGACTGATCTACCTCTGGTGGGTTGATTGGCTCCACAGCCAGCTTTTCATCTCTGGTTTCCGGCTTTTGTACCACGATCGGATCACTGATTGCCTGGATCGTCACCAAACGATCTTCTGAGCCTCCAGCGAAGAAGTTTGGTGTTGCTGGTACGGACGGTGTGAAAAGATCCTTGGATTTACCAAATCCAGCGCAGACAGTCCAATAGATCAAGACGCAAAGGAGGACAAAAATCGCCAAAGACTGTCTTCGGCGTGATCTGGTGTATCGCGTGAGGTTTGAGGATGGTCGCCGCATCTCCCATGCCGTATCTTTTTGCTGTAGGTACGACATTACACAATCTTTTCAGCCAGATTTCTGGATGCCGATTCGAATCTGAAGTCTGGCTTGAATATCTTTGCAGGGTGATAAGACAATGGAGTCTCCAAGGGATGAATCAGCCATCTCCACAGATATCATCTATATTTGCCCCTCATCGATGAGAAACATCTCAACGTTGCCCCAGCCGTCTTCTTCGTTAATGCAATAGCTCAATTGTGACGAATGGTTCGAGCGAGACACAGGATGCAGCGCCAAGGAATGTCTTTGGGTCGGATTTCCTCGGTCGGCTGGTTATGGAAGTTGAACATGCGACACCAAAACTCGGCTTGGTACTCAAAATCCTCCAGGAACGGATGTTTACAACGTCGATCGGCACTCATCAATGCGGAGAGCTGCCTTGTGAACAAAACGACATCGGCTGGGTCCAACTGGGAAATATTGCGCGGCAGTGACCGTTTCATTCCCCCAAGCCATCCGCTTATGATTCATTTAGAGGTTCCAAATCCGGTTGAATGACAATTGCTCCAGGTTCCTGTCCATTGATTGAGCATTTTCATAAGCTCGTCCTGATCTGGCCCGCTTGCTGGCCTGACTTGCAACCTTTCAATTGACAGAAGCAAGTCCTCATGCAACGTCCACCGACCGCGGTACATGTTTCGGTAGTCTCTTGGCGCTCAACGACATCTCACAAGTCAGTCTACCCGGCAGCTATACTTGGCTCTTGACTTCCTACGCTGTTTGTCTTACAGGTCCAGATGTATGTCCACGACGGGAAGACATGCTACAGATCCCGCATCTTGTGCCCATATCAGACTATCGAATATCGCTGTTTCACCTTGGTAGGGTGCAGTCACGTTTTGCCACGTACAAGCGATCATCGTATGCTTCATGTTCCTAAGACACCAGATGTATCTCAATGATCAAGCCGCGATGTCACTAGTTCCCTTGGCCTGAGTTCCGTCCCTTAGCATACGGGCACACAACATTGATGTCTCGTGTAGGAATAGCAGGTCGAACACTACGTAGTGTGGGTATATTTGCTTGGCATTTCTCCTTACACCAAACGTTCTACTCCCTTTCGGCCATGAAAGGACCATGCACGTGTGCATTACCCGAGCTCCGAAACAAGTCAGTACGCTGGCAGAACTGTCTACTTGATCGGCTACGATAAGTCACATCGCTGAGCTATGCACATCAACCAGACATCGAGATCCTGATCAAACCAGAGCTGTATCTGTATTGCCTGCCACGATGTGCTGACCCATCCTCGAACATAGTCGCTGCTCCGACTGGTGGTATCCAAGCTCTGAGCGTCAAGCAAAGAACCGAAGCGGTACACCACCCATCTGACCATGGCCGTTCGATATATCGGGTGTCTACACACCATCATGAGCTCGCTTGATATCCTTCGATCAGTGGCTTCCCAGTTATTGATGATGTCCCGTTAGTATTCAATGAAGCCGGCACACAATCCTTAGACAATCCACCGTCAGGTGAAGCAATATCGTAGCCTAAATTTGGAGAAAGCGTCGATCAGACCAGAATGACCCTTGCTTGATCAGACTTCATGTATACAGCTGCGTCATCGAGGGAAGTGAATGAACCTGCTGGTCTGTATATATAGGGTGATAAGTTCTCAGACATTGACACATCAGCCCATCATAGCTTCCAAGTCTATCGTTTGACTACTCTCACTACTCTATACTTTCGTTCTTCGATCGATATCATGAACCCTTGGATTCATCTTACAAGCCTCCTCAGCTTGACCGCTGTGGTTGCAGCAGCTCCTCGTACCAAGACTTGCTACACCAATCCTCCTACTACAATCACAAAGATTGTCACTCAGACTTGCCCAGCTCCCAAGACTGTCTACCTTGATGCAGCTGGCAATACTGTTCCGTCTCCCGCCCCTACCAATCCTGCCAACTATGTGACCACTCTGCCTGCAGTCACCAGAGTCACGGAGTTGGTCTATCCCTCCTCTCTTTCTTGCAATGGCGGTGAGACTGTCACCATTGGCGGGATTTCAACTGTCGTTGCAGGCCCTACGGTCCTCACCAATTGTCCTTGCTCCACTCGCACTACCGTGATTGCACCTGGACCTGTCATCACTCTCCCTGCTGCCTTCGCCCCTGGTGCATCTTCTGGTAATGCTGGAGGAGCTGCTGGTGGCAATGCTGGGGGCGCTGGCGGAAATGTTGCTACTACAGTCGTCAACACCTACGTTGTCTACCCAAGCGCCTTCATTGGTAATGGTGGCGAGACTTTGACTATTGGTGGAACTATCACCGTCGTCCCTGGACCCACCGTCATCTCCCAATGTCCTTGCACTCAGGCCACCGCTGTGACCGTGACTGGACCTGCTGTAACCAACACCATTACTCAATTCATCCCTATTCCCACCGTCATTGCAGGCGCCACCGTCACGAGCACAGCAACTGTCATTTCTGGCGTGACTGTCACTCAGACAACGACTGCCACTGCCACCTCCGGCGCTGGAGTCCCAGCTGCTGGTACTTTCGGAACTACTGTGGACGGAGTTACCTTCCTTGTCGAGGAGCAAATCAACTATGATGGAACTCCACTTGCTTTGCCAGCCCGTAAGAACAAGCGTCAGCAGACTTCTGTCAATCTTCAAGTTTGTCTCGAGACTTGTGCAGAGAATGAGGCCTGTGCTGGTACCTCTCTGAACACTGACTCTTCGACTTGTCTCTACTTCAGCGCTATCTTCGCATCCACCAGACGCCGCGATGTTACAATCATCTTCGCCACGGTCATCAGCCGGGTCACACCCACCGGAACTTCTAGTCTGAGCAGCTCAACCACAAGCTCGTCTTCCAGTTCCATGACTTCATCTTCTGTTATCACTACTACTTCTGCCACGTCTACTTCTGGTACCTCAACTTCGGGTACTTCAACTTCGGGTACATCCACGACTTCAGGCGGAGGCACTTCAACTTCCGGAACTTCCACTTCTGGAACCTCGACCTCTGGAACCTCGACTTCTGGCACTGCCACTACCAGCCAGACAGCTGATCCTTCGTCCGACCCCTCGACCGATGCTCCTGCTGAGGAGGAAGTCGTTGCCCATGCCGCTGCTCCTAAGCCTATGGGTCTGACTCTTCGCGACGCCGATCGCAACAAGGCTGGTGCTGTTGTTCGTCGCGGCGGTGTTCTTCGTCGCCGAAATGCTGAGCCTGCTGCCAAGCACGCTCCTCGCAAGGTTGTCATCGAGCTGTAGGAAGCTTTTTCAGGGCAGATAGCTCGGATCTGCGATCGAGCGAAGATCTACTTGTGCGCATTGGTTGTTCTCTGGTCAGTTCTGAATATTTGTATATAATCGTATAATATGACTTTACTTGTAATTCATGCAAATCATGTATACCATCTCTCAGAAGACTCCAATATGGCAAGAACTCTTCCCGACTATGACCCTTCAATCTACTGCAGGTAGATGTGGCCCCTTGACATTGGGCTTTCAAAACTTCCTCGAGCGTCATCGTCGTGTTGTTGAATCCAAGCATATCGAGTCAAAAATTTGAGGCAAGATCCCAGTCCAAACGACATGTGGTATCCATTCACCGATACTGATCACAAAACATTGAATTAACTTATTCACTATCTGGGGAATCTATAAAGAGATCCGGACTCTGAAAAACTATCTGGTATCCATCCATGATGCTTTGAAGGTATGATGATCCAAATTGCTGAGCAGGGTCGCACCTACAAAAACCGAGATCGGCATGATTGAGAACGTAGCAAACACTTCTACACGCCGAGATGAAAGGAACGGAATTCACTCCGTGTACGGGGTTATTATCGGAGGCCGTTAACCTTGGACACACAACCAAGGCACCTTGATTTGCAAGTAGGATTGTTCTTGAGACACAGAGTCGCGCTACCCAAGCTCCAGCAGCTTGAGCTGTAGTCTTACTGGATGCACTCATTCAGTTGGTGAGTATTGTCCCCGTCTAGAGCATGTGACATTATGGCACGCGACATCACCCACATTCTGAGTCATGGCTTCGTGCAAATCATTGCTATCCATGAGAGGTATTGGAGAGATTCATCTTATACTGAGACAATTAAACCGATCCTGCCTGGTTTGATCTTTGTCAGTGGACGGCATCTAGCTTGGCACAAACGATGGGAGGGCCGTTCTGAATACATGCAGGTGCCTCTTCCCTGCCAAGCGATATTGCAGATCTTAAGGGCGGAAAGCTAGCGGAAAGCGCCAGTGGTATCGTATCTCCTTTGGGTATGCCGTTATGCTTGAGTGCAGAGATGAACGGCGCGAAGATGCGACTTGGGCCGTGTCCGTTTCTTGGCATGTGGTGTAGCATCCTCTGCCGTTATACATGCCCTACACGCTTTGAAACACTACACGCTTGGAAGCAAGTATGGTTCACACGTTTGGAGGAACTATCCGATTGATGTAGGTGGCTGCTTATCAATCCATATCTCGATGAAACAGTGCATTTACGAAGCAGAACTTGCTGTAGTCGTGTGAGCATGTCTCAGGGTCGACTAGCACAATCAGGTAGTGTAGTAGATCGGCGAGAAGGATGCGATCGGAACATATGCTGGAGATTGAGCCCTACCTGGATTGGATGAGGAGATGTGCTGGTGATAAAGTGAGAGACATGCTAAGAAGAGCTTCACACCGAGCATTGCCTTCTTCACTAGAAGCGTTTGGTCATGCCGTCAATGCCGTCTTGATGCAGTCTCGAATGACAATCGCGTGATGAATCCTGGCACATCTAATTCAGACCTTGCTTCCCGCCATGTACTTCCATGCAACAACTTGTCGCTTCCTTGAGTGGTCGTCTTCTTCCCATCGAGGTTCTTCAAACCATGGATTCTTTACACTCTTCCAGCTCCGGAGACGCTCTCGAAGATGCACACCTTCTTGCGAACTACGAGAAAGAAACCGAGAGTGGCGGCTATGCCAGGAAACCATCTATATTTGCCAGACATCTGGCTCGCCTACCTCCAATGACGAACACAGGCATATTTCGAGCATCAAGCTACTCGTCCCTGGGCAAAAGGTTCTCCTTTACCATTCTTCCGTCTTTCATACAGCACAGATTGCGGCCCTCGACCAAGGAACACAAGCCATTGCATCCGACAGGGTTTTTGGATGGCATGAGAGGCGTCGCAGCATTCCTAGTCATCGTGTTTCATCTCGTTGTGTGCTGCTACGATGCCAAACACGGCTACGCATCAGGGAAGCATGGTGAACATCGAGAGCTTCTCAAGCTTCCCTTCATCCGAATCATCTATGCCGGTCCGACGATGGTGTCCATCTTCTTCGTCGTGTCGGGTTACGCACTTTCATACAAACCAGTCAAGCTCATGAGAAGCAAGAATTGGCAGAGCCTTTCGCAATCGCTAGCGTCGTCAATTTTTCGTCGCGCCATCCGTCTGTTCTTACCCTGTCTTGTGTCGACATTCGTGATCTCGTTGATCATCTGGTCTGGCTTGTATAACACGGGTGCAGAGTTTGCAAAAGCAAGAGGCCACTACAACGTCAAACACAACCACAACTTCCCGAGATACGACTCCTTGGCCGCTCAGATGGCATTCTGGGCCAAGGAGACATCCACGAAGCTTATAAATCCGTGGTCGTTCACGGCAAAGAGTACCGAAGTTACCATCGATGGCCATCTCTGGACCATCCCAGTTGAGTAAGTCAGTCGATTTCTACGGTCAAGCAGATGCCAGGTCGCGAAAGAGATGACTGACATACCCTTCATCCAGGTTTCGTTCATCATTGGTGTTGTACCTCACTCAGGCTGGTCTCGCCCACCTGAAGAGCAACGTTCGCATGGCTATTCTCGTAATGTTGATCATCTGGGTCCACCAGATGGGCCGGTGGGAGATGATACTCTTCTACGGCGGTTTTCTATGTGCAGACCTCGACTTCCATCGTGCTCCCGCCTCGAATCCGGCTCTACCTACCAGCGGCGTAACCACAAAATCAAAGTCGAGCAGATTGAAGTCTTCCATCTACGTCTGCGCTTTCGTCTTTGGGCTTTACCTGGGCTGTCAACCCCAAAAGGGTGCAGACAAAACTCCTGGTTGGGTGACTCTCTACAGCATGATCCCAGATCACGTCGGAAATCCCAAGCGGTACTGGCCAGGCTGGGGCGCAATATTACTCGTCTGGTCGACCTCTTGCTACAAGCCGTTGCAACGTCTTTTTGACAATCGACTTTCCCAATACCTGGGAAAGATTTCCTTCTCCTTATACATCGTCCACGGTGCTGTAACTCATACCATTGGTTTTGCGCTCATGAACAGCATGGATGGGCTAATAGGAAGAGATGATGCCATCAACCGGGCCATTGGTTTCGGCGTCGGATTTGGTGCGACTTTGTTCTTTACAATCTGGCTCGCTGATTTGTTTACGAGAGCTGTCGATGAACCCTCGGTCAAGTTTGCAAGATGGGTCGAAGATAAGTGTAACACCTCCTTAGACTAGAGACTATACACAAGTCAATCTCGCATCACACCGGTTACCCACTTGAGCAGATTGCTGTGGTGTTTAGTGGTTATGCGGCAAATTTCCCATACCCAGCGGACTTGGTCAAGAAGTCTGCTAGTATGGCGTCGACGAGGAGTGAGAAGGAATGAGCGGTCATAGGAGAGCAACTATAGTAGACGCCGCAAGCAGAGCAATTTAGTGATTTTGGTAAAGCTCAGAGCGTTCTTTGCCTGTCGCATGTGATGGATTGAGAAAATGTTTGGCGTTGCTTACTCATGCTTCGCGACTGATACACGCTACATCAGCTCGGGATTCGCATATGTGATGCACTGGATCACTGACTGCAGTTGCAAGCTTAGATCTTTCGGGCCAGAGCAATGCAGCTGAAACGGAGCTCTTCATCGTCTCCGCCACCACTCGCATTCAATGCGATGATTCTCTTGATACCCAGCTCCAGTGCACGTGGGCTGAGAACATCCTCGTCGTCCTCAAGGCTACCTCTCTCCAATGGCCCCTTTCTAGACCCCTCAAGCTCCCACAGCTTACCGCCACTCTTGACGAAACTGACGAAGTGTCCTCCATTACGCTCAGAACTTGAGTCAACAAGACTGTCTCCAGCCTCCTGGACCGACTTGTGCGCAACCTCGAATGCTTCGTTGTTATACAGCATTTCAGCGCGTCGTGTCATGTCCAGTGGAATCGCCTGGGTGCGAATGCTTGCGAGGTCGGAGTCAGGCTCAATGAAGTCGACAGCAGGACCATTGATCAGGCTGTGCAATAAGCCAATAGAGCCGCAGGCATGACCGATAGTCTGTTTGAACCAGATGACAGGCTCGTCAGGGCCACATCCAGCATAAATTTCTTTGCGTTCGTCCTCGGTTTTGCGGTTTTGGTCCCAGGCAGCAGTGAGTGGAATGATGACGAGAAGAGCTAGAGCTGGACGCGGGATGTGTGCCAACAGTCCGGGGTCGTCCAAGGAGTAGACATCGTAGAATTGGAGTGAAGATGAGAGGCCGAGTTTTGCCGCTAGTCGATCCATAACATCTGGGTTGTTCTCTGATGATTTGTGATGAGTCGCTGATCGAGCTCAAGTGATGCGCGGGATAGGGTCTTCTTACCGAGCATCTTCCATGTTTTCTTCTCCATTTTGAAGCGCAATGAAGCAGTCCCAGGCTGGTGAAAGAAAAGGGTGTGCGCTCTGTGTTTTGTAATGAAAAGTGAAGGATTGTGTTACTGTTTGTCAGCGCGGGGTCGTGGAGGCGGGGTTGTTGCCTAATCATTCGCCTGCCACCATTTATTGCCGCTGATATCTTTCACTCGGGGACTTTTATGGCAGAGTCAGCAGGAAAATACAAAGCTCATCCCATGATATCCATGATCAAAGTAGCAGGGGTCAATGCGACGGACGCATGAGCCAGGAGTTGGCTCCGGTTTCTTACCTAGACAAAGGTGTTGATTGCCCAATTCTGTAGTAAGCGATGAACTCCGCGGTTGTCGCTGGTTGTCCAGAGAAGATCTGTCAAGTATCTGATGAGCAGTGTCAACAGTCGTTACGAACCAGTATCACACCGTGAGACCCGGGTTTTGGGGTGTCAGAGAGCTACAATCACTTTTACATACTGTTTTCAGAGCAGGAGGATCCCGCTTATGACTGTTAGCACAACGTCTAAGACTGCATTTCGGTGACGATATGAACGAAATACACAAGATAGGAGAAAGACTGAATACAAAGCCCAACAACCACCAAATTCGACATATTGAATCCGCAAAGTTACAGATCTTAGCATCCAATTGGTACCACAGTAATAGTGGTTGGATCACTCAGGGCGCCCTGTGCCTGGCTGTCAACGATATATCGACCATAGTATCGTCCAAAATAATACGGTACACCACTGGAATCCTCACAAGTGAGCATGAGACTATCGCTGATTGTGCACTTCGCGTAATGGCTACACGACTGGTAGAAGGATGTGCCACCAAGACCCTGACCCGGACTGACGCAGAAGTGATCCGAGCTCGTAGATGTCAAAGTTCCATCGTTGTCGAGATGATACTGGTAGGCTGATGGAGACTTTTGGTAGAAAAAGGTAGGACTGGCATAATGTTGGCCAAGGTAGTTTCCTTGATCGTCGACAAGGTTGAAGTTCGTGCCCAGCGCTGGAACGGTGTTGCAGTATGCAGAAGAATAGCCATAACTCTCGCTCACTGTATATCTATTTGATCCACGATATTGACCCTATGGCGTATCAGTAATTATGTTGCAGACATGCCCAAAATTGACTCACATAGTTGGTTGCGTAAGAGGCGGCCCAAGCTTGCGTATACATAGAGCAGTAAAGCCCTTGTGCAATACCGTTCTTCGACAGGACGTAAGAGTTGAAAAAGCTGCAGCTCTTATACGAGCCGTCCGAGGCTGGATGAGCCTTGTTGTAGGCTGTCTGAGCATTGCATGCGCCTGCACAAGTGCCTGGAGTATAACCCTGATTCTGCGAGAATGGGTAAAACTTGAAGCCCACATAGGTGTCGTGACCCTGCGCATCCAGAGGCGCGTTAATAGCACCGCCGAAAGCTATCGGAGGGCCGAAGCCCTTGATCGCAGCAGGGGCTGCATTTTTGTTGTAACCATTAGATCCTGTCATAACAACCTGGAAAGAGTCACGCCATTGTCCGGTGTTAGTGGCGCCTTCTTGAGAGATCGGGACTCCAAATGTGGTACACCTATAGTTGACAGTACTTGGAGGATTGGGACAGTCCTGTGCGTTAGGGTCCAATGATGGATCCCTTTCGACATACACGTTGAAAGCAACGCAGCGATCATCTTGATCACACTTCGACTGACAGGTCAAAGTATCGTAACTCGTCAAGGTGTAGAGCATGAGAAAATTACTTCCAGCTGTAGCTCCCTGAAGATTGACAAACGCTCTGCTATAGCCATAGGGCGTGATAGCATTGAGAGCGGAGTTCTGGTTTGGAATCAGCTCGAATCAATAAACATTCAACTGAACCCACTTACTGAGAGATCAGTGTTGGCCATGAATGCGTCAACAGTGTCTGGGCTAATGACAGGTCCAGCACCTTTTGGCTGTGTGGCACAAGAGCCATCGCGAGTCTCAAGCAGATCCCGCTTGGACACAGGAGTACTGACGGTGGCCGGGTCAGTACTGATTGCTGCTGCTGCAGATTCTGTCTGCTGAGCAATGGGGGCGGCGGTGGCGGTCTGAGCTACGACATCGACGGCAGGAGTGATTATGACTGGATCAGGAGCTGCATCAACAGCATCAAGATCGATATCCTGAGGGTAGGGAGCCGCCAGAGCAAGGCTAGGGAGAAGTGCGAGAAGGATCGAGGATCGCATGGCTAAGCCTTGTGTCAAGGTAGCTGTGTATGTAAGAGCGCGAGTGGTTGATCTTCGAGAGAGAGCAGACCGGCGATACTGCATTTATAACATCGCGATTGAGCCTGAGCGGCTCAGATGTGAGTACCGCTTGCAATGAAAATCGCGCATGAACACTTCCAAATTCCCAAGCTGAAGCTGAACTTCAAGATATTTCGACTTTGCACCACTTCCTTCTTCGAGTTAGCCAAGCAGGAGAGTTCACAGGACGATTCCAGGCCTCGCGACCTTCAGTCCTTCAGTCCCAGATTGCGGACTCACTAGCCAGTTATGCGTAGAGGGTTCAGCTCCAGCTCCATGGCTTCGATCTCTCGGTGTGGAAGACGCTTCCACATGCATGATAGAAACTAAGCCAATTTCCGCCAGACAAAAGAATACGAAGGAGATCCAAACATTTCCTGCAAGCCAAGGAAGGATGCGAGGACGGAAAGATATGATGCATACATATCAACAGAGCGCCAGCGAACTCTAAGGCTCAGCACGCATTGATCAATGACTGTGACCTTGTAGCTGACTTGGTCATCATTAAGATAGCTTCCTAATGTCAAAATACCCCAGTCTCTGATCTGTTGGCATTACTGTACGTTGATCATACAATTCGTGTTTCTCAGAGGTCATGAATGACAGAAGGTTAACAAGAAGGAACAGACCTCGCAGGCTACATCTGCGATGTACCTTCGCGTACCTGCCGCTCTTCTCCGCATTCGGCAACAGATCTTAAGGTTCGATCCTTCGGGCATTTCTTCGCGTGGATTTAAGGTTGGATCCAATACACGTCTTCTCGATTCAGACATTTCAATCCTCCCCATGCACTTGATCTAGTCACATGGTGAACTTGAAACTTACACCAAAGCGCAAGAGCGCATCCTGGTGCCATAGACAAGTCTTGAGAGTAAACTTAGCGTATGGTCATAGGGTCGCAGAGGCGCGCCGGATCTGGACTGGACAACGTGAGCAAACAAGGAAAAACCGTTGCGAGCTGATCGTATAGCGAGTAAAGCATAGATCTTAGCGTGTTACGATGAGAGCAGGTGGATCCAATCAATTGCAAGCTTGCGACAAGTGATCGTTGCCCACGGATGCAGAAGCTGCTTTCACGTTCTCTCAATCCTCCAAGGTAATCAGCGACACGGCTAGCTTGCTAGATTGATCTCAACGAGGTCTCCACAGCCACGAACCACCTGCCTGACCCTCGTACAGACAACACGATCGCGACAATTCACTTCGATGCAACACCTATTCTTGTTCAAGATAGACCCCGTGTGCTGCACAGGGTTATGGATATTCTTACTAGCTTTTGGATGGCATATGAGGTGCAAGTTTGATGAACCTCTGCACAGCTCAATTTGCGTGAAGTCGTCTCACATTCTCTCAACCCAGGAACCGTCCAGCCGAAATGTGAGACCAAAGTCTTTGTAGGTCGTTGGCGTTCATATGCTTTGAGCACAACTTTGCAACAAGATCGCATCAAGACTTTCATGCGCTATCTGAAGCAGATGCCGAATATGATTCTCCTGATACTCTTCCATCAATGCTCTCAGACAAGGTAGATGATACAGCCTCAAAGGTACCAAATTGATTTCCACGCTATCAGATTACGAAGTATCAAATCATGGAAACAACACTCTGCAACTGCTACCGAGCGTCTGGTGACCTGGAGCAAGCAAAAGAAGTTGTGCGTAGACAAATCACAATCCAGCCAAACATCGTAATCAAATTTGTCGTCCGGGTCGCGGGATTGGATTGGAGAAGATATATAAAGCTTGTACGCAGCAAAAACAATGTACAATGATATGACATCTCCCCCATTATGCCGAGGACAGGCGCTGAGGATCGTCGATAGCTACTTGCACACTCGGTATCCCAGCATGTCGAAGCATCAAAGCACGCAGAGTTATATCTCCCTTCAAGATGTCTTATACGATGGTGACGGTACGCCATGTTGCGAAGCAGATGCAGGTGGAGGTCCGGAAGGTCTTTCGTAGACCATACGTTATTGACTACTAGGCGGCGCATCAACCATAAGCATCTCTTTTTCCGCACGGCTTTTGAGTTCGTTTTCGTGTTGGACTTGAGCACAACAGCCACAGAAGACGCTAACCAGACAGTCCGTGCAATCATTGCCTTCGAGGTTAAAACGATTCCTGATGGTTTTTGGCTGCAGCCAGATGGGCACGCAGGGTATTGCTAGAACCCAGCCTGCAAACATGCCAATGCAAGGCACATTGAACCAATCGAAGCCGTCAGATGATGAGGGGTCCATGGGATATCGATCAAGACGCCAGGCCGTGCGGCCATAGATACATGGAGAACACCAACAAGCTCCACAGCATGAGCTGCAGCTGCCCATAGAGCAGAGGTTGTGTTCCCAGTCGTACTGTCCGCCCATGATAGGGATTTTATCTGTGAAAAGGATGGGAAGTGGAAGAGCTCTGGGACCCAGATAAGACTTTGATTCAATAGATCGGAGTGTAGTAATGTGAATGAAAGATAGAATGAGAGGTGTCTGGGTGAAAATGCAAGTGGAAACAAAGCTTGAGGAACACTGGTTTTATGAGCCACACACTCCCTTTCATTCTCGCGAAGTCGTTGTCAAAGCTTTTCGAACTTGCCGTTTACTCGATGTGAAACCTCATATAGGGTTGTCTGGTTCTCCTTGCTCTATTGTATCTGCGCAGGGCACACTTCCTAGAGCGTATTCGAGTGGCTTGCCAGAACCTGGGGTATACGCAGTGGGTCCCTGAATCACAAGCACAAATACCACTCATCTCGGACCGCGTGTCCTAGCCAAGACACCATGACGAGGCATGATTGATGATCCGGCAGTTGATAATCTGGGGCATACGCCTTCGCGCATACCTTCTTGACAGCTCATACCAACCAACAACTGCCAAAGTTGTATGACAATATGGCGTCTGCGCCAGATTCTGGCAGGTTTGCGTATTGGAGGCCGACATGCCAATGCGCTTCTGTCTTGTCAGACCGGGCCGACAACATCACAGCAATCTTGACTGGATTCGTCGAGGCTGTTGCTCTATCAGAAATAGCCTCAGAGGTTTATATAAATTCGTGATCAGCACTTCGAAGAGATGTATCGATCTACCTTCTCTCAAACAGTCCTTCCAAGCTTTCCGCGCACCACCACTTTTGGATCCCAGTCTGGGTTCAGCTTTTCCTCTTCCTGATCACCGGACTCCAACATGCGTTGCACAACTATCATCTTTGCCACTTTGGGCACCGTTGTCATGGGAGAAAATATCTTCCAGTCTCTTTTCTCGGTCGCAACCTCAGACATCGCATCGGTCTACGGCGATGTCACGTCCAAAATCAACCCCACGACAGACACACAAGCATCGATAGCCACCGAGCTCAGTTCTCTCGGCTCTCAATACTCGTCGTTGGCATCAGTCACCGCCACTGCCACTGGCTCTGCGCTGCAGTCTTTGTCTTCCGAAATTTCTTCTCTTGCGTCCTGGGCTTCAGACCTGCGGTCTTCTGCCTCGGTGCTCGCGGCTACCACTGCTACACATGTCAGCACCACTACTTCAGAAGGCGGCTGCGTCCAGACCGCCATTCCAGCTGCTGTTGGCGTTGCAGGTGTCTTTGCAGCCATTGCTGCTGCGCTGTGAATGTCATGGAGTCTTCTACTCAATAGCTGTATACTTGCTGGATATCCACGTACTAGACATTCTTTCAACGGTTTTGTGAACTGTCCCTTTGACCTTTTTTGTCACCCCTAGTCTTGATGTTTCTAACTCAATCAGTAGATATGGTGGCTGCGGTTGACCAGATGTCAGCAATGTTGACAAGAACATATAGCGTTATCATTAGCAAAGCACTCTAGCCTTGGACCCATTCAAGATAGTGGGCCCATTCATGTCCCGAAACCTCATCTACCCGATGTAAGATTATTTTCAGCCATGCATGCTAAGGCCACATAGTGTGGGACCTCAACTTCATAAGTGCAGAGTGATACCCAAGAATCAGTAAAGAGATTTAGCGCCGTTCTGCCAGCATATCGATAAAACCCCTTTCGATCTCGATGGGCCAAATCTGAACCAGCCTCGCGTCGGCATGCGCATCTGGCTCTTCCTCAAGCATAGCTATGAAGGAGAAAACTTTGCGCGACGCATCAAGACAGACGAGCTATTTTGTGTTATCTGGGCAATGGTTCGCGATCAGGAACCGAAGCACAGGATACGACGGGTACTTTGCAACGAGGTCTTGTTTCCACGGATCGCAAGCATCAAGTTTTGGTCCTGGATCAGGATCAGGAGCGCTTCCAATCTGCCACTTCTTCAAAAGAATCTTCTTGATGCCTCTGGTCATGAGGAAAATGTCATCGATCGGATCTGTTCTTCGTGTGACACGAGAAGGATGACGGTAAAGTGGACGTGCCAGCGCAATCACTAACATAATGGCAGCAAATTGCAATACTGCTCAGATGTTATTGCCATCGAGACCAATTAGGTGAGGGCGTACAAGCGTGAGCGCAGAGTCCTGATGAGGAATTGCCAAGGCTAGCAATTCTGTACGAGTCGGTTGTTTCGAGAACAAAAGCAGCGCGGAGCAACTCGGTATGGTATGGAGAAGAGATGGCGCGGCAAAGCCAAGCTCAATATCCTTCGCCGTCATTTCCTGAAGCTTGATTGCGGATCATTTGATGATGCAGCAACTCTTAGTCGCGAATCGTTAAGGATTGAACATGCGGGGGGGCTCAGACTAACTGGACGACCTGTCTCGCATCATACTGAAGATTCAAGAAACATGCGGTTTTGCAAATCTGAGCATTGATTGATTCGCATGCTTGCAATCTGATGGACCGAAAAAGCATTGCTTGGTAGAATAAATTCTTCTTCTGTTGTAGCGGGTGATTGAACAGTGAAAGAAGGAGAAAGACTACACAATTTTCGGATCTTAGCCCTATCCATCACGACGAGAAGCACTGGCAAGAGTCACGATATCCTGATTAGTCCTTGCCGATGATATTATGTTGGAGGTTGATAAACAAGCTTCAAAAACTGTATAACTGCTGCTGCTGGTATCATAGAGGTATAGTAATAGGTCGCAAAGAAAAGCAAAGAGCAATAACAACAATAAAGCACAAACACATCTACAACCCCGATCCCTTCCTTGCTGTTCTATCCAGGACTCAACCTTCTCTCTGGGCCTTCGCTTCCATGACTAAATCTCCTCTCCTCCCAACCCTTTCCAGGACTAATCTCAGGCGAAGAAATCTTAGGTGCACTGATAAGCCTATCAATACTGCCCAAGCTATTCAAACTCTTGATGCCAGCAGGAGGACTACGTCCACGTCCCAGCCATTTGGATGTTTTCTTACTCCTTTGCTCTTCTTCCTGCTCCAGAGCGTCGTTGGAGACTTTTCTCAAGGACCCAAGACTGATCCTGCGCAAATTGTTGAAACTGGTTTTGCGCGCTGCGGATGCGATGTTCGGTTTTTCCTTCTAAGATTGTCCGGGCGCGGAGGGGGTAACGCTTCGTTCTCTTCTGCCCATGAAACTGCGTCTGCCAATGCTGCCGCCGAGGTTTGCGCCGCCAGGGCTACCTCTGATAGATCCCAGCATAGATGCTGAGTCTGCAGTCGAAGGTCGCCATGAACTCCTGACCGTGACACTTCCGCTGCCAACCTTGACTTCCTTCTCGCCACCGGCGCCTTGATCGTCGAGGAAGAACTGAGCTTCTCCTAGCTCAGCGCCGTTGCCAAAGGTATGGTGGTCAGACACCACGACTCTGAAGGATGAGTCTGCTGTGCAGGAGAGCTTCTTCTCAAGACGTAGGTCGGACCAGGACACTTCTTCTCCCTTGGTCTTGAGTGGCTTGGTCCGGATGATTTCCTTCAGACCTTGTGGACCATCGTGCATGATCTTGACTTCGACCTTTGTGCCAGCAGGGAAGCCAGCAGCAGATAAGACACTAATGGATGCAGTGCCTGTCTCAGAAGAGGTGGGAGATGTTGTGTTGTTGCCAAAGCTGCGTGTGCGGGAGTGTGGCGTGCCTGGTCCTTCAACGTTCACAGTGTACTCGGGGCTCTGTTGATCGACGAGTGGTGCTCCAGTACTCATGCCAGGCATGGGTGTGTCATCGGTAATGACTTCGTCGGTGTCTTGCTCAGCATTCGACTTTCTGCGACGGAAACCACGACCAAGGAAAGAAGCGCCACGAACAACATTGCCACCGACAAAGACTGCACCTTTGCCAACACCCTTTACGGGTGCGCCGACAATCTTGCCTGGTGCTGCGAAAGTGCCGTGGAAGGTGGATGATCCTTGACGAGATCTGGTGACATAGTCTGGCTTAAAGAGCATGCCCAACCTGATACTTCCACTCTTGCCATCGAGACCAAGAGTAACTTCCTGTCTACGGAATGGCTCGAGAATATCAAGGTTGATGGCTGCCTTGCCGAGGAAGTCAGCCTTGTCGCCAAAGTCCCAATCGAACACATCGACTTGAAAGTTGGCAGCTGTTCTGGAGCGGATAGGGACCTCGAAGAATTCGTTCCAAGCAGGGTGAAGAGTCTTCTTCTGTGTCTTGCTCTTGAACACTTCCTTGCCGTTGAGAGTGAACTTGCAGTAAGGATCAGAGTATCCATTGCGATCAGCAGCGGGAAGATCGGCAGCATCGAGGACTTCGACACGGAGGTTGCCTTGGTTGTTGATACTCTCGGAGGGATCCAGCTTCATCTTGACTGGCAGATACTTCAAGCTGACAGTAACAAAGCTGTCGCGTCCATGGCTGTCCTTGAGTGCGAGCTTGGTTGGCGTGTACAGTGCAGACTTGAGGACTTCCAGGGTCTGTCCAGTGACTTTAGCCTTGATGTGCTTATCGTGCTCGTCATCTCCCTTGGAGTCAACCTCTTCAACAAGGCGCATTGTGATTCTGGACAAGTCGAGCTCGCGGACCATAGCATCGCCAGTCTCGTTGAAGACGTAGTGTTTTGAGCGAGTTTTCGATGAGGTGTAGGAAGCGAACAGCATATCGTCCATGATAATCTCGAGATGAGAACCGGGTACAGCAAGGTCGCCATCAATAATCTTGAAGACAAGCAGGCCAGATTCTGGACGCAAGGTTAGCACACTATTACAGACATAGCACAGATCAGACTTACCATAGTTTGCGAGATCATCCGCACCGATGCGAACCCTTGGAACCTCCTTCTTGACAGGCAAACCATCATCTTGCTTGTTCTCATTGGCAGCGAGTTGTTGACGCATCTCAGCAGCTGCAGGGTTGAGCTTGAGGGAGCCGATGGTACCTGCAGTGTTACTGCGGGTGCGGCCTTCTGGTCGTGCATCAAGAGTAGGCGTGGGAGGCTCCTTGGTAGATTCAGTGACATCAAGGCTGGACTTGTCCTCTTTCTCTTCATCTTCGGGGTCGATGACATTCAAAGTAGGGAAGAATGATGCAGTAAAGTTGAGGACACCCTTGGCTGAGCCAGTAGCGCCCATGCGCAGGCCTGAAGACAAAAGCTTCTTGCTGTCATCGACGAGATATTCACCAGACTCATCTTGATGAGCATAATCCGAGACAGCAAGCTCAACCATGCCCAGCAATCTGTCCTTGCCTAGTTTCTCCTCGTCCATGACTTCAAGGCTGAGCTTCTCACGAGTCGAGTGAACAGGAATATAGACAATCTCGTCGAAGTCAGGATTGAGGTTGTTCTTCCAGGTCACCGTTCTTCCCTTCAAAACACCAGAGAGCATGACACGGACATAAGGATCAGATTTGCCGAGCGTCTCGAGGTTGCGCAAGTCGCGAGCGTTCTGGAAGTGGAGACGCATGACACCGATAGGGGTAACGTAACCTCCAGAGCCACCAAGAGCGCCCTTGAGAGCCACAGGCTTCCACTGTAGCAACATTTTGGCACGACCAGTCTTGACTCCAGCGAGATTGTACCATTCCTGGCCTCTGTGCATGAGCTCAAGCATGTCGTCAAGCTTGAGTTGATAGGTACCGATAATGGGATCAGCACTCATATCTCTGTCATCCTTGATAACAAGACCAAGTTTTGCCTTTTTGCGATCGGTGATGAGAAGTTCCTTGGTAGCATCGGGGAAGATAGGGTTGTTTGTGCGCTTGAGTTTCTTTCCAACGTGGATCTCCTTGCCATTGAGAAGCAGAACGGGGTAAGGGTTGAGTTGACCAATCATGCTCTTGCTGCCATCGAGCTCCTTTGCGCTCTCGATGGTGAATTTGGCGATACCTGTATTACTTTCGGGAGGAGGCTGGACAGTACCATCAGGGAGCTTCTCGCCTTCAAGTACGGGGAAGAAGCGAATATCGGCTGAGATAAGACCGCGAGCACGTCCGTTGGCCATGACTTCGAGCTGCTGAGATTCGAACTCGGTTTGATTCTCGAGTTGATCGAGTGCGAAAGTGGCAATACCCAACTCCTTGTCCTTGCGGAACTCGTTGTAATCGTAAACTTGCAAAGTGAGAGCATCCTTGAGACTAGTGAGGACGACATTGATAGTCTCGTTCCAGCGAGGGTTTGCATTTTCATGAACAGTCTTTGTTTTGCCCAGGACGTCGCGATTGTTAATCGAGACAGTGCAGTAAGGGTCAGGAGTGCCAGAGAACTTGTCAGGATTGCGGAGACCTTGAGCGCCGTGGAAGGTGATTTGCAAGACACCAATGGCCTGGTCAACAGGATTTCCAGCAAGCATCTTTGCGATTTCGATGGGGAAGACATTGGGCTGGTACATCATAGGACCCAAGTTGGCATGAATCTGTTCCTGGATGAAGCTTTCCAGACCGGGGATGAAGTTGATGTCGAAGCCAAAGGTGTCACCACCAAGAGGTTTGCAGACATAGTCAATCTTGGGGCGTTCGAGGAAACAAATCTCGACCTTTTCGATGTGAGGGAAAGGAATTTGCAGCTTCATCTTGACGCGCATGAGACCAGAGAAAGCCATGTCTTCAACGATAATGTCCATGCCCTTGCTGACCATACCCTTACCCAGGCGGATCTCAAGAATGACCTTGGGGTTGATCTTGTTCTTGATCTGACGAGCAGTAAGATCGGCAGTGTCATTAGGAGTAAAGCTGAACTTCCAGTCCATGAGAACGATATCGTCCTCGGCCTTGGGATAAGTCTTGACGTGCTCAAGACGAGGGGGTTTTGTGCCCAGGGTGAAGAACTTCATGCGCATGCTGTCGAGGAAAGCAGGAGTCGAAGTGGACAAGACTTGGTCAACGGAGCTGATGATGGTACTGCAGATGACGGGAGCGTAGATGGGCCAGAACTTGACGAGGAAGCTGTTGATCCATTCGAGAGATTCGACGTCGGTTTCAATGCGGGCCTTTGCCATTTCACGGTTGACGTCGTCGCGGAAGTTGCGACGGACTCTGCGGATCGAGGTGCGGTAGTATGTTCCGCAGACGGCCATGACGATAAAGACCCAGCCGAGACCTCCGCCCAGCACGGCGACAACCCACGAAGAAAGACAGGCAAAGATAATGACACCTGTGTTGTGGTACCAATCGCCAAAGAACTTGTCATCCAGCTTGGCCTCGAGCATGGTCTGGTGGTCGAGCAGGTTCTCTCCTTGAACGCTGGCGCTGTCTGGCAGCTGGCCGAAGCGAGGAGCCCAGCCAACCTTGGCCCAGTCCTCCTCTTTCTCGTGGGTCTGGTCATTGGCAGATTCAGCGGTAGACTTTGAGGGTGAGGGAAGAGCAGCACTCAGGGGCGCAGTAGGAATATCGTAGGCAGGTTTGATAGAATCGTCTTGGTCGGAAGCGAGGACGGCAGTCTGGTGCTTGTGGACGTGTTGCAGCTCGGGCGGCAGTCGCTACAGCGTGTCAGTGCACGAACAGCAGAGTCGAGGTACAAAGAAAGAAACTCACAGCCTTGACCTGGCGGGCCTTTTCGGTGGCAGAAGCATCGACGTCGAACTCAAAGGCAGCAGCACCTCCCTTTTTTGACTCTTCGAGGATCTTCTGTTCGGCGTCTGCAGCTGTGACTTTACTGTGAGGGTCGCGTGCAGCTTCAATTGCGCCTTGCGACTTGAGCTCCTCTTTGGAGTGGCCGTTGTGCAAGCCGTCCAACATTGTGTGAGAGTGCGACGCGGCTGTGGCAGCTGTGAGATTGGGGGAGCCCGCTCAAGCTAAAGCCTGACGGGGACTGGCGAGATGATCCAGATAAGCAATTGCAAGAGTCTGGGTGCTTGTTTAGGCTATGGATGGGTTGTGCGTCTAGAAGTGACAGCAAACATGAATAAACAAGGGCGTATATACAAGAGAGAAAGAACGAAAGGAGTAGGAAGTTCGCCGAGAGAGGGAGCTGGCAATGAACACGCAAGCTCCAGGCACAAGATTCAAGTTCGTGTCTGAGACCATCAACCTTTCCCCACACTGCCTGCTCCAAAAGCCACAGCGCCCAGCCACATCATCTCCCCTATTCTATAATTGTCCAGGATCCCCTTGGACATGAACAGCACAAGCACATCATCACTCCCGCAGATCCCTATCATCATCACTGCCACGCTGATTGCTTCCTATAACTAAGCCACTCTTTCCTCGCCATCCAGACTCGCACAAGATTAGCTATACACACACCGCTCATTCAAAACTCCCAACCCAGCCACATTGAAACTGTCTGCGCGCTTATCGCAGAGGCTTGGCCCTAAAGATCGAGACCCTCCCGCTGACGTTTCGGTCAAACACCTTCAGGGAAAAAGCAGGGCACACCTTGAAGCTTCAAGCTTGGCATACCGGAGAACAGGGTCTTGACCACGGCATTCTTTTTTGATAGCAGATAGCTCGCGTAACAAGGTGAATATGGTTCATGAGCATAATCTCGTCGTGAAAATAAAATGTTGGACATTGATCATATTGATCTCATCAAGTTTTGCTGCGACTGTGTGTTTGTGTGTGTGCGGGATAGGTGCACTGATAAACCGATGTTTTGCAGCCGAAGTTCAATCAAAAACACGTCGACGTACGGTCATCTATATACAGACTCTTGAAATCTGGCTACTTTTGGTCTGGTACCTCTGACGCTTCCTCTATTACTTCCTACCTCACTACCACTTCCATCTCCAGAATGTCTCGAAAACTCGGGAAGGTCAGGACTGCGCGCAGAAGGCGGCCGAGAGCGCGAAGACGGTCGATGTCCCTCACGTGCGATATGAGTCGCAAACAGTGGTGATACTGAAGGCATGAAGCCTGACTTTTGCGGGCTCGCTGATCGTGGATGGAGATGAGTGGCCGAACTCGATCTTCGCATGTCAACCTCGTCGTCAACCGGAGGGAAATATTCTCGCGGACTGGTCGGACCATATGATTTTCTGGAGCGTGAGCTCGGATCGTGATATGTCGGACTCGGTCTCAAGCTTGAAGGTTCGTGGTGGTGAGAACGATGGTGATGGTGTTCAGGTGGTGAATCTTGGAGAGATCCTCGTCGGCTGTATTGTCGGCCATCATCATCGTCAAAGTCTTGATAGTGGTGCTTGTCTGGTAAACTCTTGCGCCGACGGTGATCACGATCCTTGTCCTTTTCTTTGCTGGCTGCATGACCATCCCACAAGTGCGGACTTCCGACATTCTTGATGACATTGCCGAATGTCGATGCGACGCTCTTACTTCTGTTCACAAACGAGTCGCGAGGACTGAGCGGAGGTCTCCGACGGCTGCCATTTCGCACAAGACCAGGTCTGCCGTCTATCGTCCTAAAAAGAGGGTCGCGGAAGTATGCAATAGCAAAATTCTTATAATCAGGCGGTGACTCGTCATCAGTCAAAGCGTTGTCAGAATATCTGCTGATCTTGCGATGGTGTCTTGAAGTGTTAGGAGTGTCCGGTCGATCCTCGATGGGCTGGACTCGTATGCGCTCTTGCTCTTCAGCTTCGCGACGCAAACGGCTGCTCATGCCCTCGTACCACTCGACCATACTGGTGTCTGGGTGAGGAGGGAAACATGACCTTGGCAAGATCTTTGGAAATGACTCGCCGGTCTCCAGGTTCTTGATATCCCATTTCTGCACCGCCTGTCGCATAAATTCCGAGTGCTCGTCGGGTCCTAGTAGAAGCTGCACAGTCTGCCACATGATCCATCCTTCAACTTTCAATGATGGTACAACAGGATCAGCATAGCGATCTCCGAGATTGACTGGAGGTTGCAGACTGTGCAAGCAGCCGAGGTTCTTGTAGATGAATGCGATGGTCGAAGGAGGAGTCGAAAGAAACAGTGGGTCATAATTGCCGTTGACTGCTCGATAGAACTGAGCTATTTGAGAAGGAGTGAGATCTGGTGACTCTGATGGTTCAAATGTGGTTGTCTGCGATGGAGAATCAGATTGTGGATGGGCGATTGATGTCATCTTACCATGACTCACTATGAATTTATGTATGCCTCGGAGTAGATTCTTGAGCATATCAGTGCCTGTTCGATCTTGCTTGAAGAGATAGCCCCAGTATTGATAAGCCTCTTTCTGCTCAGCTTCGGAAGGAGGAGAAGCCATGATTGCAACGACCTTTCAAAGACTGGCGGATGTCCTAATTTATAGAGGTGGAAATATGACTTGTCAGGAATGCAAGCAAGACAGGAGTCAGAGTGACCCCTTGTCTCTGATTTGTGTCTTGATTTAACAAAGACTTGAGCCTTGTTATAGATTCGTCCCTGTTGTGCTTTTAAGCCGACGACTCAGCTGTGGCTGTGACAAGAAAAGCAACTTGGCGGGGACTGCAAGGTTGAAGGCTTCAGAAAGAGAGACTATATACACGCGTCGACTGTGAGCGATTGGTGGGCAATAAGGCAGCACTGCAGTCAATAGCGTGAGTAGATTGAGTGACTTTTACAGGCTAAACAAGTAAAGCGACCGGAACAAGCAGGCAGCAACGCGCAAAGTGGATCGTGGATCGTGAGTCGTAAAAGTCGTCGAGTCGTAGAAGAGACAGCGCAGCGAGTCGTCAGAGCGGCAGCAAGAATGAAGAGTGCGACGAAAGTGCAACAGCAGCACGAGGGCGCATGGCTCAAATTAAAGAAGCAACAGCAACAGCAGCAGCGCGTGCAGCCCAAGAAAGCGACAGGGACTCGTTCTTCTCCCGTCTCGCAGCGGTGAGCGTGACTTTCACCAGTCGCACGCGGATGCACAGTTAGAGTCACGTCGTGCAGAAAAGGCGCACACTTGGTGAAGAGACAGGACGATCTGACATCACCCCCCTGCGCGCGTGGTGCCCTGTGATTTGTCGATCCTGATATGCTCGTTGATCTCTGGCGCACGTCTTCATCTTATCTAATCAGTCCATCTGATCCATCCTCTGAAAAGCACTTTACGCGCTGACACGAAAGTCCAACGCGCTTGGGCCTCGTCGGGGGAAATGCAGCGAGGGTAAACAACAACGTCTGCCACACTTTGCGCTGTTGAAGCTGCACACACACCACACATCACATCATGGACGGCCTTCAATTACGAGATGAGGCGGTGCGCGACCGCATCAGAGCTGCTGAGGAGTTCCTCGACCCAAGTATGCCGCTGTCCCTCGCCTGCAACCACACACAAGCGCTAATCTTGTTGCGCCAGATGACCCCCGAGCACGCAGTTACAGAGCAGACATCCTCGTCATGCTTGGTCGCTCATCACGGCGACTTGCTGTCTCCCTTGATGAGATTCGCAAGCACAGCACAGAGATGGCCGAGGGCATCCTCAACCAGCCTTTTGACTTTTCCCAAGCCTTCGACCGCGCCGTCAAGAACATTGTCAACACCCTCCCAGGCAGGCCACCCCACGAGACTGACCCAGACACCATGTACTACTGCGCTTTTTACGGCAGCTTCGGACAATTCGCTACCAATCCTCGTACCCTGAGCTCTCAGCACCTCAACCACATGGTCTCGCTGGAAGGCATCGTCACAAAGTGCTCCCTGGTCCGCCCAAAGGTCGTCAAGAGTGTGCATTACAACGAGAACAAGTCTTCCTTCCACTTCCGCGAGTACAGGGATCAGACCATGACCATGAACGGCGCCGCTAGCACCTCCGTCTACCCCACCGAGGACGACGAGGGCAACCCGCTTGTCACTGAATACGGCTTCTGCACCTACCGCGACCACCAGACCATCTCCATCCAAGAAATGCCCGAACGCGCCCCTGCAGGTCAGCTTCCCCGAAGTGTCGATGTCATCATGGACGACGATATGGTCGACAAAGTCAAGCCCGGTGATCGCATTCAGCTTGTCGGTATCTACAGATCGCTCGGAAACCGCAACGCTGGTTCTGGCAGCTCCACCTTCCGCACTCTGGTTCTCGCAAACAACATCATTCTCCTCTCGTCAAAGTCTGGCGGTGGCATCGCTCAAGCCACAATCACAGATACCGACATCAGAAACATCAACAGAATCTCAAAACAGCGCAGAGTCTTTGACCTGCTCTCTCAATCCTTGGCTCCCAGTATTTACGGCCACGACTACATCAAGAAGGCTATTCTGCTCATGCTTCTTGGAGGTATGGAGAAGAACTTGGACAACGGCACACATTTGAGAGGAGACATCAACATCCTGATGGTTGGCGACCCATCTACTGCAAAGTCGCAACTCCTCCGCTTTGTCCTCAACACGGCTCCACTAGCAATTGCCACGACTGGTCGTGGTTCTTCCGGTGTTGGTCTGACGGCTGCAGTCACGTCCGACAAGGAGACTGGTGAACGCAGACTTGAGGCTGGTGCCATGGTTCTTGCCGATCGTGGTGTTGTCTGTATCGATGAGTTTGACAAGATGTCAGACGTTGATCGTGTCGCCATCCACGAAGTCATGGAACAGCAGACTGTCACTATTGCCAAAGCTGGTATTCATACTTCCCTCAACGCCCGCTGTTCAGTCGTCGCAGCTGCCAACCCTATTTACGGTCAATACGACACTCACAAGGATCCTCACCGCAACATTGCTCTGCCCGACTCTCTGCTGTCTCGTTTCGATTTGCTGTTCATAGTGACAGACGATATCGAGGATGTCAGAGACAGACAAGTGTCCGAGCACGTTCTCCGCATGCACAGATACCGCCAGCCAGGATTAGAAGAGGGCGCTCCTGTCCGCGAACAAGCAACACAATCTCTTGGTGTAGGTCTCGAAGAAGAGGCTGAAGCTGACAAGACTTCTGAGATTTACGAAAAGTACAACGTCATGCTTCATGCAGGTGTCACTGTCACAGTTGGCCGGGGTTCTGGTCGCAAGGTCGAAGTCCTCAGCATTCCCTTCATCAAGAAGTACATTCAATACGCCAAGTCAAGAATCAAGCCTGTCCTCACTTCTGGAGCTGCCAACCACATCATCGCAACTTACTCTGCTCTGCGCAACGACGAGATCGAGAGCAACCAGCGCAAGACTTCGCCAATGACTGCCCGTACACTGGAGACCCTTATCCGTTTGAGTACTGCACACGCCAAGTCACGCCTCTCAAATCGTGTTGAACAGAAGGACGCCGAGGTCGCCGAGGGCATTCTTCGTTTCGCTCTCTTCAAGGAAGTCGCAGAGGATGAACGCAGAAAGCGCAGAAAGACTCGCGCAACCACCGAGCCTCTATCTTCAGATGAAGATGACTCGTCTGATGATGAGGACATGGATGCAACAACCACAAACCGCAGCTCTACACGTCGTGGCACCACACCAGCAAGGAGGAGTGCAAGAAGGACACCTGCAAATGGAGATGATCATAGTGCTTCCGGCGCTCTACCAGACGGCGAAGATGAAGATCTATACAATGCCACACCGAAGGCTACCAGAACAAGACAAACACAATCTTCGGCACCACCACCCTCATCCTCACAATTCTCTCTCGCATCCTCCCGTCCTGCGTCACAACTTCTGGAGTCACAATCGCAGTCCGCCGCTCCTGAGACTCAAGAAATTGAGGGGACGCAAGAAGAGGGCATCTCCAGCCAACGTCTCCAAGTGTTCCAACAAGCGCTTGGACAGCTCATTGATTCACCGTTGTTTGCCAACGATGCGGCGGATCTGTATCCTCTGATGGAGGCTGTCAACGCGAGGTTGCCTGGTAGAGAAGCGCAGTTTGGCGAGCAAGAGGCCGAGCAAGCGCTTGTAGAGTTGAACGACGCCAATAAGATCATGTACAGTGGTGGCATCATCTACAAGATCTAGGACTTGACGGAAATGAATCGGTCTGGGGTGTTTTGGCGTCGAACTGGATGTATGGAACCCATAGGAAATGTGTTTAGATAATGTTCAACGATGTCTTTTCTTCTTTCGACGCACATAACCAGGAATGATGAGCAATTCCAGTGATGTAGGCTGTATCGTAAATTGTGTAGGCCATCATTGCTGGACCATTCTCTTGATGCGGTCGAGCAGGACTGTGCTCTCTCTGCCCAGCTTCCTCTGGCCGTTCTTGCCTCCGCTCCTTGCCTTTGCCATAGCCTTTCTAAACCTTTCTCTTTCTTCCATCTTCTCAGCTCTTTCCTTTTGAGCCTTTTCGTATGCAGCACGACGTTCCTCAGCTTCTCTCTTCTTGCGCTGAGCGGCACGGTGTTCTTTTGCAAAGGGAATGATTTTCTGGCGGCGACTGTGGTGGATTCCTGATAAGTTTGAAGTTGTGCTCTCTGCCGGTGCATCTTGCACAGGGGCTGGAGATGCAGGTTTGTGTTTCGGTTTTGCTTGTCGCGGTGCTGTCACCTCCTCTTCAGCGTCGTCTGTATCGTTTGCGTCTTCTTCTGGCGAGTCTTGTTCATCGTCGTCGGTGTTTGCATATGTGGATGGTCGTTTAGGCTGCCCATCATCTCCGGTCTGAGCTTTTTGCTTTGCATACTCCTTCTTTAGTTTTGCCTTTTCGATCAGATTGCGCTTGATTTGAATTGCTGTAAGATAAAGTGTCAGCGATTGGTGGCGCAGGGTGTAATGCGGATGTGCGTACTCTTGCGGCGGTGGGTGCCGTCGGGCAGGTTCTGAGGGCCGACGACAAAGCCCTTTTTGTGTTTCTTTGCGGCGCGGTCGGTGGATGCATCGTCGCGAAGGCGTTTTGAGACTGCCATGGTTGTGTGTATTGTGGATGTGTTGTGGTGGCTATGGTTGTGGTGAAGCTTTCTTTGGTGATCAGGTTCAACAAGAATGCGGGGAAGTCGTGGATTTTTCTTCCTGGGCATTGCGGGAAAGAAAAAACGGCGGCCCCGCCGGCGCTTGATGAGGCTTCGATTGTCGATGGCATCAGATGACTCGCATCGGCCCTGACGACGAGTCTTTTCTTTTCTCTCCAACCTACAGTGACTGCTGCTTATCGACCTCTACACCTGCGACACTCTAAGACCCGACAACTCTCTCTCCTCGGCGACATTGTCTCTCCTCTTTCCTCTGGTTTCTGTCCGAGGCTGCGCACATCATCCTGACGTCGGCCAATTCTTTTCTTCAGGCCGTGTAACCATCAGGGTCTTTGACCGAGACATCTTCGGCTCTCACCGCCCGGACAAAAGACGACACACGACACTCGCTCCTTCCCTCCTTGAGCACTTTCCTCAATCACACGCAGCTTGGAGCTGGCCAAATGTGCTCTGAGCTGCAGAATGCCCCATTCCAAACACGACAGCCCCGACAATAACCCCGTCCATAACCACCACCACCACCAAATCTTCAACCCCTTCTTCACCCCCGACGCCCGACATGGCTTCGACCGCCAAATCAACGACAGGCAGGATATCATCAGGCGGCTGAAGACAAGAGGCAATGTCGACCCGGATGAAGACCGCCCGCCCTCGCCCACCACAATCCCCCTGCATCATGACACCAACGCACTCGGTCTCGATATTCCTCGGCCACGATCCGCCTTGCACCGCGGCGACTTTAGAGAAGACGACGACCATCAACATACCATCGCCACATCTCCCATAGTCCCATGGCACGCTCAGACGCAGCTTCTACAAAGGCCCAGAGCCGCATCTCAGGCTTCGTTATCTGGCAGTTTTTCTTATCAGCCCCCCACAAGCCCGCTCGTCCACCAAGCCAACGCCAATGACATGCCCGACCACGACTCGCCTCATTTTACACCCACACGATCCTCGCATCTCCCTTTGCATCGCCATTCATCATTACGCGCTTTCCCTTACCAAGCACACCAACCCCGTCGCTCCATCGGTTCAATCTCGTATCTATCACAATCTCCCTTCCCTTCGAGCCGACGTCCTTCAATCTCGGATGCATCACCTCTACAACATGCTCCCATGGTCGGTTCATACGAGGAGAGCATTCTCAGAGGCCGCATGTCTACCACTCCTTCAAAACCTCTAGACTTTGTCGCTCAGATCGGTGTCCTTGGAAAAGGTGATTGCAAGCCGAGTCTCAAATGCCCACCTCACGTCTCTGTACCCTTTCCTGCTGTCTTCTATAGCTACGCCTCTGGTACAACCACTGACCCGGAACCGAGTCCTTATGTTGGCATGCTTGACTTGGAAAACACCTTGAAAAAGCCTGACGACCCTGAAGCTGCTGCCACGCGGAGACGGCGAAAACATCACCATGATCAGGAACACAGTAGAAATGCTTCTGAGCACCTGGCTGCAACCAGCAACCTGGAACACGATCAAGCAAGTCGACGTCAACATAAGTTGCACAAACGCACGAGTACAGCAGCTCCTGCCGGTTCATACCGCATCCCCGAGATTGGTCAACTGCAAATTGTCATCAAGAACCCCAACAAGACCGCTGTCAAGCTCTTTCTGGTTCCTTACGATCTCTCCGACATGCCTCCCGGCACAAAGACGTTCATTCGTCAACGTTCCTACACTGCTGGCCCCATCATTGATCAACCCATCTCTAATCTGACTCGATTCCCGGACGCCGGTATTCACGAGAAGCCAGTTCTTAGGTATCTGATTCACTTGAATATTTGCTCGACGCAAAAGGGGCGGTACTATCTCTACGGCGGTATCAGAGTGGTCTTTGCCAATCGTGTGCCGGATGGAAAGGAAAAGCTGCGTACCGAAATGTCAACGCCCGAACCCAGGTTCTCTATCTGGAAGCCAGCTTCCACTACCACAGATGTCGCCGATGTGGCAGCCAAAGCAAAGGCAGATGCAAAAAGACGCCGCAGTGCTGTCTTCCCTTCGCATGCTTCATCTTTCGACATGTTCCCTCAGCCTTCTTCTGGTTCCGTTGATAGTACGACGTCATTCCAGCGTCTGTCCTTCCGAGACCGTCACTCGCATCTTCCAACACTGGAGAGCCGACCAGCGAGTCGAAGCGATATGGATATCGAGACTGAACCTACCAACACCTCCTTCCAGAACCCTGCCTGGCAAAGAGAAGAACGAAGTGAAGAAGCCTTCGTGTTTGGCAGACGGGATGGAAATGTTGACACGAGGGCAAGACAGGAGAGTTTGCTGTCTAGGAAACTGAGGGACTTGGAAGTTAGAGGCCGCAAGTGATGATGGTGTATATCTTTTCGAGTATGTTCTTTTCGCGCTGGCAGCGAAGCATTTTGGTCGGATGGAGTTGGATTTTGGCTGGGCTGGGTAAATATACATGAGGCATATGGATTGGCGCAACCTTTCATGGAGTCAGGGCTTTTGGGCGTTCAAGAAGATCAAGAAATGTTTCTCAATCTAGTATCCAAGATATTCTCTGTTTTTTTTCGCTACTTGCTTGGATTCCTTTTGTCGCTGAAATCAAGCTTCGTTTCTGTGACTAGTCAGAGCTACTATTTTTTTCCGGGATCCGTGAGATGCACTGGAGTGATTTGTTTTAGTTTCTTTTCGGAAAGAGCGTCCATCAAGGCCCAGATGTTGCAGCTGTCTCCGAGTTAAGATTGCGGGCTTGACCTTGGGCGGTTCAACCCGCTCGTTTGTAACGGCCTCTAATGGATCGTGAAACCTCTTTCCCGTCGTCTCTTTCCCATACATTTTCCAACCATTCGTTGCAGCTGGCGCCCCATCCAGAGAGGAATGCGCTTCGAGTTCAAGTCAGCGCTCCTCTATGATTCAGGGACGCAAGATCACAAGGTGATTTTGTATCTCAAGAATGGTGATTTAAGGACACCTACTAGACTGTCCACACGCAAGGCTTGCTGCTTCTTTTCTACAGTATCTGCTTTTCACTGCCATGGACGGAGCCTAATCTTAGCACTACGGTCATAGATCTTCGTTGAACACAATTTCTCCATTTGAGCTTCTCAAGACAATCGTGCGAAAAAAGGCATGAGCAGCCGACTGCTGTAGCGAGTCCAGTCGCTCACAGCATTTTGCCGGTTCATGCTATTAGGATCCGAAACCGAATCGAGCTAACTCCACACAATGCCGCTCAACTAGGCATGCTTATACCATGGGCCTGCGAAACCTAGCTAGTCATGACCCTTTGTCAGCTTTTTGAATCCGCTTCCTTCGCCGGCACTTGTGATAGGGTAATTGGCATCTGCTGTGCATATAGATGCCGGTTCTGCGCCATCCTTTGTATGCTTTCTAGCTCTTCGATTGATTTACGTTCATCTAAATCATGCACGTGCATTCGGCAGTCCGTTCCCTATCATAACCCTCTTTCACAGCTCCTCGACAGAGAACCACCACCTGTTTGTGAGCTGGTTCTGACTCTTGATCTGAGCTCGGTCACCCCGATACCTGGCTTGCAAAACTACAGCACTCCGCTCTACGACAACATGGAGTCTCGCATGGTTTCCAGACAAGGAAGCGTCCAGACTTCGACAGAACTCAAGACCTACCCGACACACGCTGGAGCTCTGGTTGCAATCTCTGTGACCTTCTTGACCATCACAATCTTCTTCGCCTCTCTACGCTTCTTTGTTCGAGGCTACATGATCAAGAGTTTGGGATGGGACGACTGGTTGATCCTGCTTGCACTCGCTAGCTTCGTCTGTCAAGCTTCCTTCCTCATTCACCTCGCATGGATGGAAGAGCACTTGAATCTGACTTTCATCAGACCTCTTGCGAATGCCCTGGAAGTAGGTGAGCACAACACAAAAATAGTGTGACACTGCTGACGATTCACCTACAGTATGTCGTTTTGGAACTCGCATTCTACATCATGACCTCACTGTTCCTAAAACTCTCTCTGGCAGTCTTTTTCTTGCGGATTGTAAGCCTGCTCATTCATCCGGTTCTTCCTCATCTGTGCTGACTGTATACATGATAAGGTCGTTGCTAAATGGCAGAGATACATCATCATCGTAGGCACCTCTATATTCTGCCTCTTCACACTTGCCTTCTTCTTTATCGCAGTCTTCCAGTGTGGACCTCCCTCTCAATTCCTCCTCAACAACGCCAAAGGAAAATGTCTTCCTTGGAGCGTCACTGGACCTCTGAACTATATCCATGGGACTTTGAATGCCATCACCGATTGGATCTTCGTCTCTTTGCCGATACTTGTTATTCGTAACGCCAATATGAACCGTAAAGGCAAGGCCTCAGTCATCGGCGTGCTTGCGATCGGCGTCTTGGGCTCTGTGGCATCAATCGTTCGACTCTATTACATCAAGGACATTCATCCCCGAGCATCTAGCGCAACCGAATTTTTCTCCAAAGCTGCGACAATTGCTATCGTTAGTATTATTGAATTGGGCTTGGGAATTACAGCAGCGTGTCTTGCAACACTAAGACCATTGTTCAAAACTTTGCTGGATTATTCGCGTAATGAGTACACGAGGGGATCTGGCAAGGACAAATCTTCTGCTATGGAGCGTGGAGGCACAAAGAGCAGCAACTCTGCGCTTCAATCTTCTCGCCACAGAAACCAAGGGTTTACGCAATATGGCTTTGAGGTCAATGACATGATTCCCGGCAAACATGACGTACACGTGGAATTGCACGCTCTGCCTTGTGGTCGAGTGTCTTCTTCTGATTCTGAGGAGGTGATAGAGCAAGCTCAGACTGTGGTACACGAACGACGCGGATCGCAGGATGATCTGCTTGCCGAGCAAAAAGACGATAAGCAGGAGAACTAGAGTGCTTCCACCTGGAACACCAAAAAATGTCAAAAAGACCAGTGCTGCATCGACTTAGCGGGTTCTTGGGTATTGCGGGTGTATATCATTGTCCAGTCAACGATACGAAACTGTGCAACAAAGGCAAGCACGATGCGCAGAGGGCCTGCTTGAATTCTCGTCCATCAAACAATGACAACATTCAACAAACTGCTGGGAAAGAGCGAAACGTCGCGTGACTCTTTCCATCACAGCAACCTCATTCTCCTTTATTTATGCCATTATCGCATCCATCACACATTGAACGCAAAAAAGACTGCTGAGTCAAATTCGGGGCCGAAAAGAAGCAAAAGAATCACTATCATGACCAGGCTGCGTTCATGCAAGCCACTCATGCAGTCAGCACAACAAGAACCAGGATCATTTCCAATCAGCAACAAGTTTTTGTCAAGCCACGACTATATTACACTCAAGTCTGTGCAAGGCTATCTCAGCAATAGTTTTGCGCCTGCATGAAAGATCGGAAGTTGTTGCAGATAAAGAGTCGCATCAGAATGGGCAACACGCAAGAAGTTCAGCCTCACAGTCTGGAGCAACATCGGTCGAGAACTGGTAAGACAGGCGGCGCGTAGGATATATGCTGCGCTTCTTCCCATCCATTTCAAGTCGATAGTTCAGTAAAGCTGCAACCATGGAGCGCTACGGCCCCGATGATTTTGGCGATCACCCTTTGCATTCACTCATTGGATCATCTGGCACGTATACCGGGCAAAAAGGTTTCTCGAGCCCTGTTCATGTCGAGCTTGACAACGAAGAGCAAGATACTGAGGATCAATGCTCAGATATTGGTGCTGCTCGACCCCGGCATCATCTCACCATTCCGATGCGAACCTTTCGGCACCACGACGTTGGTACATCCGAGAGCTCTCGTAATCTGTTGTCTGGCCTCAACTACAGCATTGATACACCTGATACGGCGAACAGCGGCCTGCATACGGCGGAGACTCATAGTATTTCGAACCCAAAAGTAAAGTCGACTTTCATCCAAAGACTACCTTGGCTGGTTGTCCTATCCTTCTTGGGTAGCTTGACGTGTACCGCTTTGTCCGTCTATATTCTGGTTGCATCGGATCAGATGCCTCAGGACGCTTGGTCCGTTCAGCCATCGGTCTATCTCGCCGTGCTCGCTCCTCTTGGTAATCTTTCACTTCGATATTGCCTCTCGCAGGGACTGATCAACGATTGGTGGAACCTTGCAAGCCGCAAGACAACACTCGAAGCACTTCACAATCACTGGGACCACGGTACAAGTATCGTGTCTGCTGCAACTTCTTTCAGCACGTTCGACAAGATTTCTGCCGCAAAGATTCTCATCGCCGCTACGTTTGCAGTCAATCCATTGCTGCAACGCGCGTCTCGACCATACAATATGCTCGCGGTCGCGAACGTGACCGTGCCTTTTCAGCTAGGAAGTATTGAATCTTCGTTTCAGTACTTGAATTTCGGACCGAGCACATTCTACAGCGATGCACTCTCACCACCTATGGTCGAAATTATGCGAAACTACACCAATCGGACTCCCATCACCAATCAATTGGGAGGATGTCCTGGAAATTGTACAGGCACAGTAAGAGCTCCTGGGTTCACCTCAAACTGCTCCAGGGATCAGGAGAACTATGTAATCAGACAGCCAATGCTCGTTCCGGACAAAGTTGTGTTCCAGACAAGTACCGCCTACAACATGTTGAGCAACGACTCAGAAATACTCAATGAGGCCAATCCCTACCGCTTGAGCCTTCAAGCCTTCTATGCGTGGACGAAACTCAAAGACGACGACGATGACGCTCAGCTTAATGCATCCAAGCGAAGTTGCCATGGTGTCTCAACTTCGGTTATGTGCGTTATGGCTCCCGTTGTCATAGATTACCCGGTTGTGCTTAGCGATAACATAACCTCTGTTGCCACACGCCCTTCCCAAGTCAATGTTGTCCATACTGATGTTGATTCCTACGATACGAATAATCCCCGTCTGGTGCATGGACTGCTCGGACTGTTCAAAGCTGTCAACAATATAGTACAATCAAATGTGACCATGTCAAGTTCCGGAGGGGAACTCCAGTACTCTGGTCAGGGTTCATTCTCATATTTTTACACGACTCATACGCTGGATGGGGATCAGTTCACCTGTGAGGTAAGCGCTGCAGATCCCACCGACGACATGCTTGCTATCTTCAATGAGGTCATGTTTCGGACCTCACTGGCAGCTGCGGGTAACTCCTCAAATATTTCCCTCGTAACAAACTATACTATGAATGCCACTGAGCTGGTCATTGTGTACGACTCTCGGTACAAGTATCTGGTCGCTGCTACCATCATCTCCCTGCTGGCATGCTGCTCTGTACTACCTACATTTGATGGCTATTGGAGGCTGGATCGACCGTATTCGTTGAGTCCTATCGAGATTGCGAAAGCATTCGATGCTCCTTTGCTGCGTTCATCGGGGAAGGGTACCTCGGATCTGCCTGTGGATAAGCTGGTCAAGCATGTGGGAACTACTCAGGCGCAATATGTTGCTATAACGGACACAGACGGAGAAGATATCAAGCTGCGTGAGAGGAAGTTTGCCATCCCTGGAGAGGCGTGAGTCTTTGATCAGACCTGTACGCATAATGTTATGCTGTTGTACACTTCCTCTAATGGGTCTCCTGCTTTTACCATTATATTGATTGATTGTACAAACAACCGTTTCTGCATCTGCCTACCCATCTGGTGATCCTACATCGTCCATCACTTCACCTCAATATGTTCGAGCCATACTTGCCCTCTCGATCGCATCTCGAGCCATCACACAAGAGAAAAGCATCCTGTCGGATCGCTGCATCATCCGGGCGACACATTCCCAAGATCTCTAAGCACAACAGTCTCAGTCCCCATACCGCGTTCTGCCGCAATTCAAGATCGCTCTTCTTCCCAAGTAACGTAAGAACGACAACCAACATGCTGAGACAGTGGTGGCGATGGATGGAATCCATGGAATTTTGGTCAATTCCAACTCCATTTGGAATAGGCCTTTTTCCAACTCCATTTATTCCATGGAATTGAGTGGATTCCATGGTATTCCATAGCTCCATGGAATAGATGGATTCCAAATGGAATTCCATAGCTTGGTCAGGGTTGTCCTGTCAGTCTATAGCTTGAAGTACTCAAGCTTTATTGCAATAATCAAAAAAACCTTCAACACACGACAACACCTTATTTTATAGTTAAATACCATCAAACTCAATTGTATCATAAATATACTGCTATTCTTTAAGCTATTAAACAATATAACACTATACTTAAAGGCAACAAGGGTCATTTTAGGGAGCACATGCCCCTAGTTAGGGTGGTTAGGTTAGCAACCAACCTTAGGCTTTAATAACCCCCTTAATCGCCCTCCATCTTTTTTCAACCCCCTTAACTCCCTTAACCCCCTATTAACTACCTAGGGCTACTATCCCCACACTCCGCTTTTGGTTATGAATTAAGCTCATAAGCTCTCTTACACGCTCCGAGTTTAGTTGTGAATTAAGCTTATAAGCCAATTTTAAAGGTAACCATACTCCGATTTTGGCTGTGAAATAAGCTTATAAGCTATTTCATAAGGTGACCATGCTCCGAGTTAAACTCATAACCATTAATATTAGGCAGTTACTTTCTTATCTAACTTAACAAATTCATAAGTATTAGGCAATAGCGCTTATGATCACTTAAGCTTCTTAATCACTAGCTTCTAATCTTAAGTATATAAACCTTCTTCTCTTCCATATTAAACCTCTTCCACTTCCTTAACATTCCCTCTTCCTTCTTTAACACCTTCCCTTCCTACTTCCATCTTACATAACCTCTTCTATCTTACATAACCTCTTCCATCTTATATAACTTCTTTAACCTTCTACAACTCCACTTATAATTAATTAATTCTTTACACAATGGCTCTTATTCTACGCGATACTAGCTATGCTGCTATAGGTTCTAGCCGTAGTAGTAGTGGTAGCGGCAGCAAGCCCCCTTATAAGCCTAGTAACAACTTAAACTCTGGTTATAGAGTTTAACTATTTAATGAGCTTGACTTAATTAACTACTATAAGCAATCATCATAACTTCCTCTCACCTTAAACTTAACTAACTTTAAATAGTGGAATTAGAGCTAGCCTAGGACTTTGCATTTGCTACTTAATTCTTAAGATCTTTACGCGCTTGTGAAGGTGACAACTTAAAAGCAGCCAGCTTTTAGGGAACTTAAATGGATTGCTTTATTAACAATGTTAACAACTCCCTAGATATTACTAATAACTTTAGATTCCGCACTAGCAAAGAGACCTTTATAGCTAGCAAAGGTGCCTACTATCTTCTAACAACTCTTACATCTAGAGCTCGTAACCGTGTTATTCATAATGGCAATAGAGCTTATAAAGCTTGTCAAAAAGGCTCTAGACGCTTTATAGAATGCATCACTATTATAGATGGTAAGGGCAACTTGTTCTATGGTTCTTATACTAACTATACCTTTAGCAACTAGTATAAGAAGTGTAGCTTCTATGACAATAGTAAGTTTGACAACTAACATCCTTATTAAATAACTTAAACTAACCTTATATAATAGCTAGCAAGTCCTATACTTAAGGTAGAAATAAGGGCAAGTAACCTAGATGTTTAGCCTCTCTAAGAGCTAGACCTTTAACTTAATCTCGCCGCCGCCGTTTAACTCCTCTCTACTAACCCACTACTTTAAGACCTAACTTCCTAGTTACTGTTATTGCTCCCTTAGTTTAACCTACTAGAACTAGTCGTCATATTAGAATCCCTATGGTTAATCCTTAAGAAGATTTAGTTGCTTACATCTATGATGTTAGCTATAGAGTTACCTAGTACTTAAGTGCCTTAATGACTCTCTAAGCCCGCTTAAATGCTAGCTATGATGTTGCAGCAGATGATTTCCTTAAGACTTAGAATAATAATGAGTTTGACTTAGATTAAGGGCTTAAAAGTAGAGAAGTTAATATAGGATAGGAAGTTACTTTGATGGTTTTAAGCTTTAAGATGTTTAAGGGCTTTAAGGGTAGAGAAGTTAATGCTAGACAGGAAGTTATTTTAATGGTTTTAAGCCTTAAGAATGTTTAAGGGCTTTAAGGG